>NC_057806.1:445813341-445819941 GCF_018294505.1 Triticum aestivum | reverse complement strand
GGATGCCATCGTGGATCCCGGGAGGTTGAGCAGCCAGGCACGCGGCTCGCCGGCGAGGGCCATGGGAAACCAGTTGGCCATGATCTTGTCGTCGCCTCCGGCCTCGAGGACGGCCTCCTCGTACGCGAGCAGGAACGGCGCCGGGTCTACCGCGCCATCGTAACGCGGCGGCATCTCCAGCCTAAACTTGGTCGGCCACTGCACTCGCCACAGAGCGGGGGCCAGGGCTCGGTACCCAGACTCCCTGCCGCTGGTGTTGGCCGCAGAGGTTGGCGGCGGGGCACCTACCATGGGAGCGTAGTGCGGCGGTACGGGGCGCTGGTTGGTGGAGAGAAGTCCCGGCACACCACTACCTGGCGCGCCAAATGTCGAATGTGGGGTTCTGGCAAACCCTTAAGGTTCGAACACTGGGATGCACGCGAAGTCTTTTCCTCCCACCAATCTACACCCTAGCTTGCTAAAATCTCGCGGACAAACTCGACGAACTCGCAACACAGAAAGACGCAAGATTTATACTGATTCGGGCCACCGTTGTGGTATAATACCCTACTCTAGTGTGGTGGTGGTGGATTGCCTCTAGGGCTGATGAAGAACAGTTACAGGGGAAGAACAACCTCCTGAGGTTGAGGTGTTCTTGAGCTCGGTGAGCTTGTGTGTGTGAGGATGGTCTGAATGATCCGTCCCCTACTAAGGTGGTGGCTAGTCCTATTTATATTGGCCCTGGTCCTCTTCCCAAATATCGAGCGGGAAGGGAGCCAACACTGGCAGGCCAATTTGAAGGGGGACAGCTAGTACAAGATATCCTAACAAAAGTGATCTTCGCCTGCAAAAGACTCTGGCGGTGACGCTGTCTTGGGCTCCACGATGACCTCCGTCTTGCCGTCCTCCTGGTATTGGTCTCGTTGCACCAATATAGCAACCTTTGTCTGATACATCGGTACTCTTCGCCTGCGCTGGCCTCCTTGCACCAAAGAGGAAATAAGGACGATGTGCGCGCTGGCGCCGACCTGGTGTCGCGCGTCATGGCTCAGGTCACGAGGATCTCGTGAGGTTTGCCCCGCCTTGATATATCCGCTCCTCGTGAGCCTCCCTGGCTAGGCCACTCGCGAGGAGGCCTTGCGTCGTCCGGCTCGCGAGGTTTGGACCCTTGCGAGGGTCTTGGGTGCTTTGTTGGTGATGATGGGCTGTACGGCCTGCTGGCCCAGCCACGCCGCGGGCTGCAGGCAGGCAAGTCTAAAGACCCCCGTTCTTAGGACGCCGACAAAACTGTGTGGATATGTGGTGGCCACCATTTCTGATTATTTTCATAGATTTTCATATCAACTTCGATGGTCTAGGTACAAGAGTAGATGGACGTGGGAGGTGCTATAAGCCGCTCGTGGGCAGTGCTTGTTAATATATTTCCACGTATGTAGAAATGTCAATGTATTTTTTATCATGTTGTTGCGAGGAAAATCTGGTAAAAAATCCATGTATAACTTCTAAATATAAGTCTTTTAGGACATTTTAAATGGACTACAACAAACGGATGTATGTAGACATATTTTAAAATGTATATTCACTCATTTTGCTTCGTATCCAGTCACTTGTTGGAATCTCTATAAAGACTTATATTTGGGAAGAGAGGGAGTAAAAAACAGTGCACCTGTATGGAAAAATATTCATGCATTTGATAATAGTTGTTGTCTATGTTAGAATATATAAGTTCATGTTATTTTGGGGAAGAATATTAACATTTTTTAGGGAAGAATATAAGCTCATGTGTGTTAGAATGTGTATTCAAGCAAACCCAAACATGAAAACCAGCAAATGGGCCTGGGCCAGATCTGCCGATTTCGACTCAACGACCGTCATTTAAGCCTAGCCCGCTCCCCACATTCGATCCCCCCCTCCGCCCTGCTCCGTTTTTTTTAGAGAAAAGGCGAGAGCCCGACTTTATAGATAAAGCCACCAGGCAGAGTATATGACCAACAACAGCACCCAGCAAAGTATCACGTGCAGAAGATAAAGTATCATTACAAGGCCAGCGGCCTTACATGGCACGCAGGCCAGCCTAAACCAGACACCAAAAGAGCATTCAGGAAGCCGTCCTCAAAGAAAGCCGAAGAAGCCCAGACGCCGTAGATTTCATCTTGGATAGCATGGCGTCGAAGGCCTGGAGGTCCCCTTCTTTAGTCAATAATCTCCACTGCTGCAAGAAACCATTGGCGTTAAATAAGCAATTGACAGGATTAGCCGGAAAAATATGTTCAATCGAGAACTTATTCCTAGTAGTCCACAACGACCAGCCAATCGCAGCACATCCAACTAAGAAGACTCTTTTAGAATGGCCAGAAAGAAGATTGACATAATGCCTCAGGTCCTCAAAGGAGGAAGGGGACCAATTTACATGTAACCAGAGTCTGATGCAACTCCACATAAGTTTAGCTAAGGAGCAGTGAAAGAAAATATGCTCGGTGTTCTCTAGTGCCCCACAAAGCACACACCTGTCGGACCCCGGCCCGTTTCTTTTCTTAATCTGATCGGCCGCCGGAAGCTTACTCCGGACAGCTTGCCAGAGAAATATCTTGATCTTAGGAGGAATTCGAGCCGACCAGACATGCTTAAACTTGACTGGGCGCCCCCCAGGGATAAGCTTGGAGTAAGCAGATTTAACCGAAAAACGCCCCAAAGAGGAGAGGGGCCACACCACGGCATCCTCTTCCTCCAAGAGCAGGGGGAAGCAAGCAGTAAGGCGCTGCCAATCTTCCAACTCTTCAGGAGAAAGAGAACAACGAAAATCCAGAACCCAACCCCTAGCCGAGAGCTCAAAGATAGAAACCTCAGTATCATCGCAATATGAAAATAGAACCGGAAAAGAAACAGCCAGCATGGAGTCGCCGACCCACCAATCAAGCCAAAACCGCGTAGACTTACCATTCCTAACTACAAATTTTACAAGGGACCGAAAGATCGGCCGGACTTTAACCAGTTGATGCCAAAATTGCGACCCACCCGCAGCCGGCGTGAACATAGGACTCGAGGAGGGGAAATATTTAGCTTTTAGGATAGAGAGCCAGGGTGGAAGTTCCTCAAGAGTCATGATCTTCCACCACCATTTGATCATAAGACAAGTATTCATCACTCGTGTATTAATAATGCCCAGACCCCCTTTGGCCTTGGGGCGACATATAATGTCCCATCTGACCATCCTGTACTTACGTTTATTGTCCGCTGTGTTCCAATAGAAAGCACCCCTATGCTTGTCAAAACCATTATGAACCCCACTAGAGAGAAGATAGAATCCCATTAAGAACATAGGTAGCGAAGAAAGACAGGAGTTAGTAAGGGCGACCTTGCCCGCTTGCGTATTATATCGCCCTCGCCAAGGGAGAACTCTGTTGCCAACTTTGGTAACCACCGGAGCGAAGTCTTTAGCCAAAAGTTTAAGCGGGGAAATGGGGAGGCCTAGATATTTGAGAGGGTAGGATCCCAAGAGCAGTTCAGAAGATGGGCCACCCGCTGCGCCTCTTCGTCCGAGACCCCAGTCACTACAACCTCACTCTTAGAGAAATTGATTTTAAGACCTGAGAGCGCTTCGAAACAAAGCAGAAGGAATTTCAGATTGGTGAGGCTATTATCATTAAGTTCCATCAGAATTATAGTATCATCCACATATTGGAGATGAGAGATGCCATTAGGGATGAGATGAGAGCTCACCGGAGTGATATGACCAGCCAAGGCAGCTCGAGAGAGAATGCGAGATAGAGCATCAGCCACAAAGTTGAAGAGTAAAGGGGATGCTGGATCCCCTTGCCTGAGGCCCCTGCCATTAGCAAAAAACTGGCTAATTTGGCCATTGACAGCCACAGCCGTGTGCCCCCCAGAAACCAATTGCATCAAGCGCTGCATAACAGGCCCCTCAAAGCCCTTAGCCAAAAGAACTTGCCGAAGGAATTTCCAGCTAACCGAGTCGTAGGCCTTTTCAAAGTCAAGTTTGAGAACCACAGCCTTGGTCCCTCGCACCCGTAAGTCATGAACAATCTCATGTAAACAAAGTACCCCGTCCAAAATGAACCTCCCTTTGATGAAAGCAGACTGGAAAGGGCTAATGGTCCGATGTGCAATGGGAGATAGCCTAGTGGCCATGCCCTTTGCAGGCATCTTTGCGAAGTTGTTGATTAAAGCAATCGGCCTAAATTGAGAAATCATATCCGCACCCTTGACCTTAGGGATGAGGGAGAGAACCGCATAGTTAAGTCTAGAAATGTCAACCGATCCCAGCCAATACCCTTGGATGACAGCAGAAATTAGACCTTTTAGTTGGGGCCAGAATTGTCGAAAGAACGGAATGGAGAAACCATCAGGGCCTGAAGCTGCATTAGAATTAGCCGTCCGAATAGTATCAAAAATTTCCTCCTCAGAAGGGGGAATCAACAGAAGCTCATTATCAGCGTGAGAAATCCTATCAAGGGGAGCCCAGAAGCCCGGGGCTAGCGCGAATCCGAGGTCTAGTTTAGCCGAAAGAAGGTTAGAGAAGAACCAAACTACATGACGGAGAATGACCGGCGGTTCAGAGACCCTAACACCATCAATAATGAGGCTGTTAATCAAACATCTACACCGTCTGCCATTCGCAATGGCGAAAAAGTAAGCCGTGGGAGAATCACCCTTAAGAGTCCAATTAATCGTACCCCTTTGCTTCCAATACACTTCCTCTTGGCGATGAATAGCCAGAAGCTCCTTCTCAAGGCCATAGCGAACTTGCCACTCATTAGCCGAGATCCCACCGTTGTCCGCACGGGAGTCGAGGGCACTAATTTGAGCACTCAACCTAGATTTGTCGCGCCTCGACTCAGCAAAGTGGTTCTTGGCCCATCCTCTAAGGAACTTGCGTAGGGAGTAAGAAACATAATGCCAGTCATCCATAGGGCCAAATGAACGATGGGGGGAGGTAAGAAAGCCCAAGATCTTCTGAGCCAGCATATCAGGGAACCCTTCCACTAAAAGCCAGGACGCGTCAAATTGAAATCTTTGGCAGCCATTGGGGCAGAGACCATCGTCAAGGATGAGAGGAGCGTGATCGGACCCGACGATGGGGAGGGCCCAAAGTGAGCAGCGAGGAAAAAGGCCATCCCAAGCAGGGCAGATAAAAACTCTATCAAGAACCGAGCGAATAGGACAAGTCTGTCGGTTGGTCCAAGTGTAGCGGGCCCCAACCCTCGGGATCTCAGGATAGCCGTGTCCCTAATGAAAGCATTAAAAGCCTCGGCCCGCACCCAGGAGAAATTGACAGAACTCTTATCAGAAGGATACCGAAGTAGATTAAAATCACCCCCAATCAGGAGTGGCAGTTGGCAGGCATCAATTTTAGTAAAAATCTCATCCAAGAAAATTTGTGACAAGGAATGATCAGCCGGACCATATACTACCATAAGTTCAAGGAGGGTGTTATTGGAACGTAGGGAAACTACCATACTAGCCCAGTATATACCATGGTCGAAAGCCACAAAATCAAAGGTGACATTATTGGTGCCCAGAAGAAAGCCGCCGGACTGACCAACAGAGGCCATGAAATTCCACCTAAATCTATCAATCCCAGCAATCGCCGATAGTTCAGAAGGAGAAAAGGAGGGTTTAAGAGTCTCAACAAGCCCGATAAAATCAATTCTTTCAGCGCGCATTAAGTCCTTCAGTTGGTCTCTGCGCCCCCTAGCGCAGAACCCTCTAATGTTCCAAAACAGGGCCTTCATCTTAGGGAAAGGTTTTTAATTCTCAAGCTCGACCTGCACGGAGCCTTGCAGGTTTTAGCACGTTTCCCGGCCCCGCGCTTCTGCACCGGAGACAGCTGCCCCCTAGCAACCTCGCCCGGTTCCCCTCCGGCCACAACCAGAGGGGCATCCATCCCAGTCTCGGCCTCCTTGGCCTTGGCGATATCAGCCTGAGCATGTTCATTAGCACGAATCAACTGCAATAGAGAGGAGGGAGAACCCACGCTAGCGTCTAGACATATCCCAACATCAGCTAATATCGAAAGGAGATGTTCATCGGAATGGGAGGGTAAAACAAGCCTAACAGGAGACTGAGCCAAAGGGGGGGAAGGAGATGAGGGTGAATCCGAACCTGAGGGGGGAAGATCACGCGCCGCCGCACGCCGAGCCGCCCGATCCACCACGCGCTCGCCACTGTTGGAGGCGCGGCCACTCTTGCGAGCGGTCGAGGCAGGAGAGCGCACAGGGACCGGAGGGGCCCGACCAGGGGAAGCCGCCGCCGAAGAAGGGCCCGAAGCCGCCCCCAGGTCCGCCTCCAGACGGCGGCAGAGCCCAGCCGCCGACTGCCTGGAGTCCCCCGAGGCCCGGCTCTTCGCGGAAAACTTCTTCACCGAGGACTTCTTCCTTTTCTTGGCCGCCGAAGGTCCCACTGGAGGTAGATCTTCAATGCCGGACAGCGAGGGGGAGGTGGGGCGCACGGGCATGTTGGAGCACGCCCCCGACAAGGGGGTGCCCTTGAAAGCAGCCGTGGCCGCAGGACCAACCACCGTACCAGGCACCGAGCCCTGAACCCCACCACCCGCCGGAGCCGGAGCACAGTCCTTCATCAGCTCCTGCTCAGCAGGAGAAA
>NC_057806.1:445798269-445812885 GCF_018294505.1 Triticum aestivum | reverse complement strand
GGAGGAGCGACCGCACCAGGAGCACCTTCCACCCGAACTCGAAGACGAAAGCCACCAGCCGCCGGGAAGACATCAACGGAACCACGGATGCAGATCGGATCAACACACCACACACGAAGGCGAGCAGGACCCAGAACCGACAGCGAAGCAAGATCGACCTCAATAGGTTTCCCGATAAGCACCCCAAAAGCCATCAAGAAGGACGCGGTGTGCAAGCTGGGAGGCACATCATCAACGAGCACCCAGACATCAGACAGAGGAGATATGGTCTTGGATCCGTTGGAAGCCACTTTGACCGATACAACAAGTTGATTCACAGGGAGAGTGAAACTGGTACAGGAAGACATCATGCGAAGACTCTCTTTAGAGGGGAAAGTGGCCGCAAACTCGAAATCAGAAAGCTGCCGGATCTGCCAGTCCCAACCCCCTTCATCCCACATATGAAGTTCATCCAAGAGGGCTTGTGAAGAGATACGCTTGTCTTGGACAGTAATGACACCCACGTTGGACAGGGAGGGAATGGGAGCAGCTGCGGGGACTTCCTTGTCCATGGCAAAAAATGAGCAACCCGGGAGGCCAATCCCAAAATGGACGAAGGAGGGGGGCTTGATCCTACTCTGATAGTCCACCGTTAGGTGTCCATCCTCCCTACAGATGAGACAGAAAGGAGGGTTCTCGCATCGAGACTGGAAATGGCCAGGACGATGACACGCGAAGCAGGTGAGGATGGGATTAGAAACCTGGGAGTGAGAGGAGTTACGGTTTGCACCACGAGAAGGCAGCGGAGGGAGGATGCCATCTCCAGAAGAACCACCGACGGCACCCGCGCCAGCACCACGTCCCGCCACAGGGCCAACCGGACGCCGGGCCGGGGCCCCAGAGCCACCACGAGGAACGAAGCGGGACGGCCCGCCGCCGCCCGCCGCCGCCGCCCGCGGCGGCCCACCCATGGGAGCAAGAGAGGAAGGAGACGAGGAGGGGCCCGAAGATCCCGCCCGGCTCCCCCGCGCCGCCTGTTCCCAAGGGTCGACCACATGCACCGGAGCTGCGGGCGCCAAGGACGGAGAAGCCACCGGCCCGGAACCCGACGCACGCGGCGAAGCGGCACCCGCCTCCGACCGCGAAGCCTGGAGCTTGGCGCGGAGCGACGCCTCAAACTCCAGATCCGCAGCGGCGTCGCCAGAGCCGTCCCGCCCCCGCTTGAGGCCGGAGACAGCGTCGCTGGAGGACCCACGGGAGCGGTCCATCGCCACCACCGACGTGAAGGGGAGGAGGAGGAGAAGGGGAGGCTTGGATCTGACAATGCGGCGGATAGGGAGACGGCGCCGTCGCAGATCAGCAGCGGAGGCAGGAAACCCTAGAAAAGGGGGAACCGACCCCTTCCGGACCCATAAATAGCCGGAGCCAGCCAGGCCGGGCTCTGTCGAAAGGGTCGAAGGGGGAGGCGGACTCAACTGGGCTGGCCTAGGCCCATCAGACTCAGACACGAGGGGGGGGGGAATCAGCCGTGGAATCCAGCGAAGGGGCCGACACAGGCCCACACGGCCCGTCACCGACCAGAGGGACCCGGCCCACGGACCGGGGCACCAACGCAAGACCCGATCCCATATCTAGGATTTGCGCCGGCGCCGCCGACGACGTGGAAGGGAGGCACCTGGACGGCGACAACCCGGAGGGCACCGCCACCGAGGAGGATGAGACGGGTGAGGCCATGGCGTCCACCCCCGGGCTTACCAAAGAAGGATCCGCCGCCCAGGGAGCGGCGCGCCGGTGCCCACGGCCAACACAACGCCATCCATCCGGGCCCGCATCAAGCCACACAGCCGGGCCCGACCCCCCGGAGCAAACTTGTGCCGACGGCCCACCACCAATAACGGAGGCAACCCAACCACCGATGCCGAGCGAGGAGGAGGGGGAGTCTCAGGATCAGAATCGGAGCCAGAGTCGTCGGAATCAAGGGCCCAGAACTTGTTGGCCCGTGGCGCTGCCAGGGCCACCGAACAGGGAGGGGGGAACGCAGGTGGGAGGGGTTCGGGCCCCGCCACCGGCGGATAGCCCGGAGAGGAGCATGAGGGGGGAAGGGAGCAGGGGAGCGAATCTGACTTGGACGCCGGGGACGAAGGGGAACCACAAGCCGACGGCGTCCCACGAGGAGGGAGCGAGGGAGGGGAGGAGAGAGCCATCGAAGCCGGTTTCTACTAATCAGTAGATGATCGGTTAATGCTTTTAGCTTCAAGCCCTGCTCCGTTTGACTCAACGACCGTCAAGAAACCAAGAAAACAAACCGAGATACCAACCTCCGCCGCCACCAACGCCGTAGGAACCACCGTGGCCATGGCGAACATCTCCGGCCGCAGCCGCTGCCCTCCCCCCCCCTCCCGGCGTCTACTTCAGCCCGACGTCGGAGGAGAGCATGGGGTTCCTCAATCGTTGGATCGCCGGCGACAAGAAGATGCCTGACGCCCGGGGGTACATCTTCTTCGACGACGTCTACGGTCTACCGCGCCGACCCCCACGTGCTCACGTGGGAGTACACGCTGTCGAGCAGCCGCGCAGGCGAACACACGTGGTGGTTCCTCAGCGAGACCAGGTTCCAAAGCCCAGATCGCGGGCGGGGGCATCAGCAAGCGCGCCGACCGCAGCGTCACCACCGGCGGTTACTGGGTGGTGGAGGAGAGAAAGAAGAAGAAGCTGCGCGGCGAGTCCGGGTTCGAGAACGGCTTCGGGTTCTACTGCGACTCATCCCGGAAGGAGAAGACTCCGTGGCTCATGCAGGAATTCACCACCGCCAAGGCCGGCGTCGCCTGCAAGAAGGGCTTCCCCGCGCTCGGCGGGGTCTATGTCACACCGCGCGCCACCGTCGACGAGTTGAGGGAAATCTACGGGGAGGACGGCATGCCAGTGCAGCCCGACGGGAAGAAGAAGCCTGTCCGAGCCAAGGTCCCGGCAGCATATCTGAAGGCCATCGCCGCGCTGCTGCCGCCGCCGGCCCTTCGTCGTGCTGGCCAAGGTCATGTCGTGCTGCCTCCACCTCCGCCACCGCCGCCGGGGCAGAACTTCATGGGGGGCGCATCGCCCACGAACGTTATTGGTGGCCGGTACCAGCGGGCAGCGGCAAGGGCAGTTCTTGGAGGCGGGCGCTCCTGGCCAGCAGCATGGGGGATTCTTGGAGGCCGGTACGCCGGTGCCTCCGCCTGCACCGCCAGGCCTCCTTGCCGGGACCGGAGAGGACGCGCCGTCACATACTTGATCTTGATGACTTCGCGAACTTAAACAAGGGTGGTTGATTTGATTACAGCGATCAACAACGTCATAGCGAGTTTGGGGGGGTTAATTGTGACTATGAGAGGGGTCGATTCATCTGCTTTAGATGATTCTTCGAATACTAGTTGTACGTACTTTCTAGTTTGGGGATTAATTTCGGTAGGGTTCTTGTGTTGTTAGCAGCCAACAGATTAATTTTTGTACTAGTTAAACATGTGATGTATAGTTGGACTGCTTGTAGTTATCGCGTGGTTGCTTTACAAGTTACAAGAATGTTTGTATGTAACATTTGCAACATGGAAGAAATGTTTGATTGGACCCTGATAAGACACACGAAGACATGACAACTTCGAACATTTTTTATGACAAATTTAGTGACATGAGGATGATAACTTTAATTCAAGCATGATAAATTCTTTTCGGATGGCAATTTTAGTTTTTGTTGTTGTTTGTTTGTTTTTTTTCTTTTTTGATGGCAACTTTAGTTGTAAAAAACATCAGGGCAGAGTGCTTCGTGCCACATTGTGGCACTTTTTATTTGGGATGTTGGTTTTGAAGTACTTTGTTTTGGAAATTCATGCACCATTACTTCTAAATATATGATCATAATAACATGGGATGGGGTATAGCAGAAAAGAATGCACAACATGCTTTCATGCCGCTAAATGGAAGGCTCAACATAGTTATTGTAGGCCCAGCCCGAGTTAATTGCAAAAAAACACTACATTGCAACGATAGGTTTGCAGGAAACCATCGAGTTTTTTTGTTGTTGCAAAAAACACCATGTCTACGGTAATTTTGTTGTGGGAATCACCGATTGGTTGGGTAGAGCGTTTTGATGACTTTTCCGACGGATGGGTCCTGTTTTTTGATGGCGTGGCCTAACGAGACACCCAGACCGCATTAATGCAAGGACAAGAGTGGTTAAAAGGGGAGAAAACGACACATCCGTCGCTGCAACCCCCTCACCCCCCCTCGTCCTCGCCACCATCGCATCGCACTCCCAGCCCACACTACCGATGAAAGCAGCAGAGGCGCGTCTCACTACCAGCCCACAATGCCGACAACGCCGATGAGCCACATTGTACTTCCATCCGTGAGGAGGGGCGGAGGGGTCGATGACAGCCGAATTGAGCCCCCAACCGCCCAAGGAGGAACTGGGGTGAAGAACGGTGGTGACCCGTTGACTCCAGGCGGGGGTGCGGCCGTGCAGTAGTGGTGTCCATGGCTGTGGACTCAATTGTAGAAGGTGCCAGGGGATGACGAGAGGTGGTGGGATCTCCTCACCGGAGCTGGTTGATGCCGCTCAATGTGGGGAGCAAGTATTCTCATGCTTTTTTGTAATCAACCCGTGTCTCATGGGCTACTAGATCAACGGTTTTCTTTTCTACAGAGTACTAGCCAAGAATGATTTCGATCCACAGGTCGGCTACTAGTGCCAGACCTAAGTCTCGAGGGCTACTGCGCATTGCATTTTTTTATCTTCTAAGTCTATGTAAGACTGATCCGCTGTCCAAAACCTTCCATGTAGAGCTACACCTCGGCCACAACAGTACGTAAGACTCTAGGCGCATACTGGATCTCAAGCTGATATACGCCTTGAGGGCTATTGGCTATACCGTCATGCATAAATTTAAAAGCATGATTGAAGCATACCGCCATGTCGGCTGGAAAAACGTCTGTCATGTCCTTCACGCCCAGGTTCAGTGACAACTTGCTCCTGATATGTCTCGAATGTATTTATAATTTTTGCTTCTTCCATGTGATATATTAAATTAGCATACTTTTGGCACCTATTATTTTCACCATATTAGGTAGCCACCTTCTTCTCGACATTCTCCAGTCCATCATTGTCCACCAGCCAGCCTCGCACTGGACCTCATAGGAAGCCTTGTGTGAGGTGCCCCATTAGGCTCCACACCACCAATTCGTGGTTGCATCCCCTCTTCTTGAGAATCATTGATGTCGGGTTGGGTGCTACCTCTTGAGCACTGCGTTGGTTTTCCTTTGAAGAGGAAAGGGTGATGCAGTAAAGTAGCGTAAGTATTTCTCTCAGTTTTTGAGAACCAAGGTATCAATCCAGTAGGAGATCACGCTCAAGTCCCACACACCTACACAAACAAATAAGAACCTCGCAATCAACGCGATAAAGGGGTTGTTAATCCCGTCACGGTCACTTATGAGAGTGAGATCTGATAGATATGATAAGATGATATTTTTGGTATTTTTATGATAAAGAGAAATAAAGATGCAAAGTAAAATAAACGGCAATAGAAATAACTAAGTATTGGAAGATTAATATGATGGAAGATAGACCCGGGGGCCATAGGTTTCACTAGTGGCTTCTCTCAAGAGCATAAGTATTACGGTGGGTAAACGAATTACTGTCGAGCAATTGATAGAATTGAGCATATTTATGAGAATATCTAGGTATGATCATGTATATAGGCATCACGTCCGAGACAAGTAGACTGAAACGATTTTGCATCTACTACTATTAGTCCACACATCGACCACTATCCAGCATGCATCTAGAGTATTAAGTTCATAAGAACAGAGTAATGCTTTAAGTAAGATGACATGATGTAGAGGGATAAACTCATGCAATATGATATAAACCCCATCTTTTTATCCTCGATGGCAACAATACAATACGTGTCGGTTCCCTTTCTGTCACTGGGATTGAGCACCGCAAGATTGAACCCAAAGCTAAGCACTTCTCCCATTGCAAGAAAGATCAATCGAGTAGGCCAAACCAAACTGATAATTCGAAGAGACTTGCAAAGATAAACCAATCATACATAAAAGAATTCGGAGGAGAATCAAATATTGTTCATAGATAATCTGGATCATAAACCCACAATTCATCATATCTCGACAAACACACCGCAAAAGAAGATTACATCGAATAGATCTCCAAGAAGATCGAGGAGAACTTTGTATTGAGATCCAAATAGAGAGAAGAAGTCATCTAGCTAATAACTATGGACCCGAAGGTCTGAAGTAAACTACTCACACATCACCGGAGAGGCCATGGAGTTGATGTAGAGGCCCTCCGTGATCAATGCCCCCTTCGGCGGAGCTCCGGAAAAGGCCCCAAGATGGGATCTCTCAGGTACAGAAGGTTGCGGCGGTGGAATTAGGTTTTCGTGGCGCTCTTGGATGTTTGGGGGGTACGTGGATATATATAGGACGAAGGAGTACGTCGATGGAGCAACGAGGGGCCCACGAGGGTAGAGGGGCGCCCACGCACACTCCAAGTCTCCTGGATCATGTTTGTTGAGAAAATCACGTTCCCAAAGGTTTCATTCCATTTGGACTCCGTTTGATATTCCTTTTCGTCGAAACCCTAAAATAGGCAAACAAAATAGCAATTTGGGCTGGGCCTCCGGTTAGTAGGTTAGTCCCAAAAATGATGTAAAAGTATAAAATAAAGTCCATTAAACATCCAAAATAGATAATATAATAGCATGGAGCAATAAAAAATTATAGATACGTTGGAGATGTACCAAGCATCCCCAAGCTTAATTCCTGCTTGTCCTCGAGTAGGTAAATGATAAAAGAAGAATTTTTGATGTGGAATGCTTTCTAACATATTTCTCAATGTAATTTTTCTTTATTGTGGCATCAATGCTCAGATCCATAAGATTCAAGACAAAAGTTTAATATTGACATAAAAATAATAATACTTCAAGCATACTAACTAAGCAATTATGTCTTCTCAAAATAACATGGCCAAAGAAAGTTATCCCTACAAAATCATATAGTCTGGCTATGCTCTATCTTCACCACACAAAAATATTTAAATCATGCACAACCCCAATGACAAGCCAAGCAATTGTTTCATATTTTTGATGTTCTCAAACTTTTTCAATCTTCGCACAATATATGAGCGTGAGCCATGGATATAGCACTATATGGTGGAATAGAATGGTGGTTGAGGAGAAGACAAAAAGGAGAAGATAGTCTCACATCAACTCGGCGTATCAACGGGCTATGGAGATGCCAATTAATAGATATCAATGTGAGTGAGTAGGGATTGCCATGCAACAGATTCACTAGAGCTATAAGTTTATGAAAGCTCAACAAAAAAACTAAGTGGGTGTGCATCCAACTTGCTTGCTCACGAAGACCTAGGGCATTTTGAGGAAGCCCATCATTGGAATATACAAGCCAAGTTCTATAATGAAAAATTCCCACTAGTATATGAAAGTGATATCATAGGAGACTCTCTATCATGAAGATCATGGTGCTACTTTGAAGCACAAGTGTGGAAAAAGGATAGTAACATTGTCCCTTCTCTCTTTTTCTCTCTTTTTCTCTTTTTTTTCTTTGGGCCTTCTTTCTTTTTCTTTTCTTTTTGGCCTCTTTCCCTTTTTTTCGTCCGGACTCTCATCCCGACTTGTGGGGGAATCATAGTCTCCATCATCCTTTCCTCACTTGGGACAATGCTCTAATAATGATGATCATCGCACTTTATTTACTTACAACTCAAGAATTACAACTCGATACTTAGAACAAGATATGACTCTATGTGAATGCCTTCGGCAGTGTACCGGGATGTGCAATGATGCATGAGTGACATGTATAAAAATTATAAATGGTGGCTTTGCCACAAATACGATGTCAACTACATGATCATGCAAGCAATATGACAATGATGAAGCGTGTCATAATAATGAAATGGTGGAAAGTTGCATGGCAATATATCTCGAAATGGCTATGAAAATGCCATAATATGTAGGTATGGTGGCTGTTTTGAGGAAGGTATATGGTGGGTTTATGGTACCGGCAAAAGTTGCGCGATACTAGAGAGGCTAGCGGTGGAAGGATGAGAGTGCGTATAATCCATGGACTCAACATTAGTCATAAAGAACTCATATACTTGTTGCAAAAATCTACAAGTTATGAAAGCAAAGTATTACGCTGATGCTCCTAGGGGGGTAGATTGGTAGGAAAAGACCATCGCTCGTCCCCGACCACCACTCATAAGGAAGACAATCAATAAATAAATCATGCTCCGACTTCATCACGTAACGGTTCACCATACGTGCATGCTAAGGGAATCGCAAACTTCAACACAAGTATTTCTCAAATTCACAACTACTCAACTAGCATGACTCTAATATCACCATCTCCATATCTCAAAACAATTATCAAGTATCAAACTTCTCGTAGTATTCAATGCACTTGTATGAAAGTTTTTATATTAAAGCAAATTTCCATGTTGTTCTAAAGGACTCTCAAAATAATATAAGTGAAGCATGAGAGATCAATTGTTTCTATAAAATAAAACCACCGCCGTGCTCTAAAGGATATAAGTGAAGAACTAAAACAAAAACTATATAGCTCAAAAGATATAAGTGAAGCACACAGAGTATTCTAATAAATTTCAAATCATGTGAGTCTCTCTCAAAAGGTGTGTACAGCAAATATGATTGTGGTAAACTAAAAAGCAAAGACTCAAATCATACAAGACGCTCCAAGCAAAACACATATCATGTGGTGAATAAAAATATAGCTCCAAGTAAAGTTACCGATAGACGAAGACGAAAGAGGGGATGCCTTCCGGGGCATCCCCAAGCTTAGGCTTTTTGGTGTCCTTGAATTTTACCTTGGGGTGCCATGGTGAAAGAACATGCGGTGCCCCCATGTTTGGTTTTGGTAATTGATGACAATCTCTATGGACTAATGGTTGCCTTGAGTTATATTTGAAGGTTTTGTCCATAGGCTTTTCTTGGAGTACATTTGTTGGTTTCAAGGAGAGTTTGTGATGACCAAGGTGCTATTCAAGGAATTACCTAAAGATTGGTCTTGTGAGAGGTTGATCAAGACTAAGTAAAAGAGTGAATCAAGTTGATCAACACACAATGCGTAGAAGATGTACCGAGAGGGATCAAGCGATCCCATGGTATGGTAAGCATGTCAATTACGCTTTGTGTACTAACACATGATCTTCGTGAGAGTTATTTGTGGGGTTAGGTTGTGGTGTGCAAATTCGAGTGAAGCGTCACGAAGAGATCAAATGCTTGAAGCTTGCCATCCATTGTGGTGACAATGGACTTGTGAAGATGTGCGGAAGAGTGGCTCACCCATAGTGGAGTATGGGGGAGCAATCAACTAGTCTTCATCGAGCCAACGCAATCAAAAAAGGTGGTCCAACTTGAGGGAGTCAAGATCGTCATCATCTAGCTCAACTAGACCATGTGCAAGGCAAAGGTTTTCCCTTGATAGGTTTTCTATTTTACCGGTCTCATAGTGGTAGTTGGGAGACCGGGTGATAGGATCGATTGCCGTACTATCAAGGGGGGCTCTCAATGAGTAGCTTGATCGTATCATTCGTTGAGAGCTCAAACCATTGCATCCTTGCACCATCTTTCTTGGTTCTTGTTTGGTTCTCTTTGTGAGTTTTGGAGCTTATGGTCATCTTGATGACAAGCTCGAGTTCATCGAAAACGGAGTTCACTTGCATCTTCTATGATGTTTTCGATGTTGGAGGTTATGCCCATTCTTCTCTATTGGAGGTTTCACTACTCCATTTGTTAGGCATACCTCCCCTGCCTCTATTTTGATGCTACTCTTCGTCTTGTTTCCAACAAGCTTGAGTTTGCTCAATTTGGAGCTCATATGCAGAAGTTATGGCAGTTCTGGTTTTCCGTGGAGTATACTTGCTTCCGTGGAAGTGTCATAAGGATGGCGCCAGCGGTAGTACCGCTGGGCCGGAGCGGCAGTACCGCTTATCGCCACGAATGGCAGTACCGCTGTCCCACAGCGGTAGTACCGCCCATGGCCATAAGCGGTAGTACGGCTCCGGTTCTGCACTGGTACCGCCTCGACTCGAGACGTGGTTTTCTCGTGTCGGGTTCAGCGGCAGTAGGAGCGGTAGTACCGCTCATGTGCAGTAGTACCGCATCTATCACCGCCCCTAGTGCCGCTCAATGGCCCTCCTCCCTGTTCCTTCTCCCTATGCTCGTGGTAGGCGATGTGCGCGGTGTAACTCCCCAAAATTAACCCTTGGTTTTTAATTTTTTTCAAAATGGTTTCTTTATTTGGATGAGTTTTTGGTTTGGTTAATTTGTCTAACATCAAAAGCATTTCTTATGTTAGAAGAATTTTTGTGCCATTTAAAAATATTCCAAGGATTTGGTCACTTCACTCTTTTCACGCACTTCTAACTCATCCCAAAAATCTATTCTGTCACTATAAATTCCTATCTTAGTCTTACTCACTTTCTAGGACAGTGTCCAACACCTCACTTCTCCACAAAAATATTTTTCCTCATATTTAATAAATTCCCAAGGTGGAATTTATATTTATAAAGGTTTCTTTGGTTTACAAAGGAACCACATTCTAGGTGACTCGTCTGCATCCACAAGTATTACACCAGAAACTAGAAAGTACCCACAACCCATTTCACCAAAAAAATGGGGTTCCACAGTTCAAGATTTTCAAATTCCATGCAATTCAAATTTGGACCAGATTTACATTTCATGGTCAAAACCCAATTTTCCTTGCTCCAAAAATTCTGAAATTTGGCCAGACACTCTCTTATGAACCAACTCATCACCACAAATATTCTCAAAATTTTCTTAAATGCCTAGAGCTCTCTGGCATTTCATCAAACACCTGGTGTGCACTGTTCATCGCTATCAAAAAGTTCAGTAAATTCAGAAATGAACAGAAGTTCAGAGAGGGGGGCGAGATCGACGTTGTGCACTGCACTCCACCGCATCCCCTCCTCGTCCATGCCTCTTCTCCTCATTAATGCGTTGCCGGGTCACCTCTAGTCGGTCGCTCGATGATGCCAGAATAGTAGCTGGCCGGTGCACCTGCCACCGACCTCGGCAGCGGCGGCCGAACAGGATCAGCACGGCCACCAGCCGCCTTGTAACGCCCTCGATGCAGCTATATCTCCTACGTGTCGAAGCACGACTTAGAGGCATAACCGCATTGAAAGCAATGTCGCAAGTAAGGTAATCTTCACAACAACCCATGTAAATATATAAAAGGGGAAAGGATACATAGTTGGCTTACACTCGCCACGTCACACAAATACATGAATAACATTACAATCATTCAATACACTCATGGTCCGACTACGGTACCAAAATAAAGATCAACCCCCACATGCGACAAAGTCCCCGATCGCCCCAACTGGGCACCACTACTGATCATCTAGGAAAGACACGTAGTAACAGGGAGAGTCTTCATCAAACTCCCACTTGAGCTCAAGCGCATTGTCTGGAATGGTATCATCGGTCCCTGCATCTGGTTTGGAAGTAAACTATGAGTCACGGGGACTCAGCAATCTCGCACCCTCGCGATCAAGACTATTTAAGCTTATAGGTAAGGCAAGGTATGATGTGGAGCTGCAGCAAGCGACTAGCATATATGGTGGCTAACCTATTCGCAAAAGAGAGCGAGAAGAGAAGGCAAAGCACGGATGAAGGACTATGATCAAGAAGTGATCCTAGAACAACCTACGTCAAGCATTACTCCAACACCGTGTTCACTTCCCGGACTCCGCCGAGAAGAGACCATCACAGTAACACACGCGGTTGATTCATTTTAATTAAGTTAAGTTTCAAGTTATCTACAACCGGACATTAACAAATTCCCATCTGCCCATAACCACGGGCACGGCTTTCGAAAGTCCAAATCCCTGCAGGGGAGTCCCAACTTAGCCCATCACAAGCTCTCACGGTCAACAAAGGATATTCCTTCTCCCGAGACATTCCGATCAGGCTCGGCATCCCGGTTACAAGACATCCTTGACAATGGTAAAACTAAACCAGCAACACTGCCCGAATGTGCCGACAAATCCTGATAGGAGCTGCACATATCTCATTCTCAGGGCACACCGGATTGTCCAAGGTTCCGGTAGGCCAGCCTAGAGTTGCCCCTGGTGGCCACCGGTAGCTGACAGATTGGACCAACACTCAGAGGAGCACTGGCCCGGGGGTTTAAATAAAGATGACCCTTGAGTACGCGGAACCCAAGGGAAAAAAGGCTAGGTGGCGAATGGTTAAACCAAAGTTGGGCATTGCTGGAAGAGTTTTATTCAAGGCGATCTGTCAAGGGGTTCCCATTATAACCCAACCACGTAAGGAACGCTAAATCCGGGAAAATAACACCGATATGACGAAAACTAGGGCGGCAAGAGTGGAACCAAACACTAGGCAAAAGGACGAGCCTTCCACCCTTTACCAAGTATATAGGTGCATTAAGATAACAAGATAATATAGTGATATCCCAACAATAAACAATGTTCCAACCAGGAACGATCTCCAATCTTCACCTGCAACTAGCAACGCTATAAGAGGGGCTGAGCAAAGCAGTAACATAGCCAATCAACGGTTTGCTAGGACATGGTGGGTTAGAGGTTTGACATGGCAATTTGGAAGGCATGATAAGCAAGTGGTAGGTGTCGTAGCATAGGCATAGCAAAAGAGCGAGCATCTAGCAAGCAAAGATAGAAGTGATTTCGAGGGTATGATCATCTTGCCTGCAAAGTTGTCAGAGTTGACTTGATCCTCGTAAGCGAACTCAACGGGCTCCTCATTCATGAACTCGTCTCCTGGCTCTACCCAAACAAGACAAACAAGCAAAAGGAACAAAATCAACCACGTGCAATGCTCAAACAACATGATGCAAACATGGTATGATATGCGGGATGCGATATGCGATGCATATGCAAGATTGGACAAGGAATGATTGAACTTGGCCTCAACATGGAAATCCAAGAGTGCCACTGGAAAGGTGAGGTGATTTCGGTTGAAATCGATATAAAGATCACCGAAATCGGATCCATGGTTTGGAAATGGCAAGCAAAACAAATATGACACCGGTCTGCGATAATCAGCAAGTGACCAACTAAATGCATCAACATAAATATGCTACAGCACTCAAACATGACAACAAAATACATGGCAGGGATCCACTCATGAATCTTGACAAAAGATGAACACTGAGCTATGGCTAATTCATCCATTAACAGGTTCAAACAAGCATGGCAAAAGTGCAAACGGTAACAGGTTTCAGACTTAGTGAAATTAACACAAGTCTGGAATTTATCATCAGGAAGCACACTTTAGAGCATGAAAACTACATCCTACAGGAACTTAACATGGCAAAGCAAGGCATGGCATGAAGCTACTCAAAGCACTTAACAAAAGTCCCTTAGTGACCTTGAGCCAAAAGGGATCATAAAATACAATTGCAAGCATGTGAACATGGCAAAAACATAAACAGATCTCAGACTTAGTGAAAAACTGGAGCATGCAAAATAGATTAACAAGTAGGCATGTTTACGAGCTCGATGCACTCACTACGAGGCATTTCATGACAAACTAAGCACACACCCAGCAAGAAGACATGACATAGAAGCTAGACATGGCAAGAACAACAACATAGCATGCACGGATCAATAGCAACATCCTCAGCAAAATCGCTAATCATGTCAACAATCTGCCAGGATTCACGATATAGCAAAAGTAGAGCTCGATTGACTCAAACTAGGGTGCTCCATAAATGCAAACAAAGACATGGATGGATAGAGCACCACAATGTTAACAAATCATACTTATTGATCATCCTCAAAAGAGGCACGGATCACTAGGAAACAACATGAACATATGGCATAACGACAAAATCAGGACAAGGACTTAGTGAAATTCTAAGTCCCTGAAATCAGCATTACCGATTACGCTACTTTGCAAGCTTGTGCTAGTCACCACAAATATCACAAAAATACATGGAAAGCACCACTGTAAAGATGGAATGGCATATAACAAAACTCATGTAGAGCTCGGGATTATATCATGCACACATTAATCATGGCAAAAATGGCAAATAGCTATTTGATGAAACAGATCTGACAAATTCACCACATAGCCCACTTCCAACAGCATTTAGGGCATTAGGATGAGCTCACATGAAAATAATGCAATGAGATGAAATGATGTACTCATCGACACGAACATTTTGATATGCTACACGCACAAATCGGAGCTACAGATGCAGAGTTACGGCATGCCAAAGTTTGCAAATATTTAGGGTTTGGGGAATGAAAAGTCAACCGAAGCGTTTCTCAGATCCAGATCCAGCACGCGGTTACTGTAGCTGGCGCAAGGTACGAGGTTCATCGGAGACGTCGGGGAAGAAGAGGCGGCCGGCAAGGGCGCGGTGGTCACCGGAGTTGGAAGGAGGCGGCGGCGAGCTTCGGGTCGGCGGGCGGCAGAGGAGGTCGTCGGCTCGGTCGGAGCGCCTCGAGGCCCGGCGAGCTCGCTGCGGCGGCGGGGCGAGGTCCGGCCAGCGAGGTCGGAGGTGAACGGCGCAGACCAGCGAGCAGCT